>NW_026291624.1:0-32951 GCF_023091745.1 Budorcas taxicolor | reverse complement strand
GTTTAGGGATAGAAGCAGTAGTGGTAGTATGTGTAGTGATATGAGTGCATTTTCTCGTGTGAAGGAAGGTGAAATGTTATTGATATGATGAGTGTATTTGCCCCGTTGTGTTGTGATTAGTATATAGAGGGTGTAGAGAGTAGTGATTACTATGTTAAGTCCTATTAGAATAATTGTGATATTAGATCATGAAAAAGTCGATATTACTACAAATAGTTCTCCGATTAGGTTGATTGTTGGGGGTAGAGCCAGGTTGGTTAGACTTGCTAGGAGTCATCAGGTGGCTATTAGTGGAAGAAGTGTTTGTAGGCCGCGGGCTAAGATTATTGTACGGCTGTGAATTCGTTCGTAGTTAGAATTTGCTAGGCAGAAAAGTATAGAGGATGTAAGGCCGTGGGCAATTATCAGGGCGGTGGCTCCTATGTAGCTTCAGGGTGTTTGGATTAGGATTGCAACGATGACAAGTGCCATGTGGCTAATAGAGGAGTACGCGATGAGTGATTTCAGGTCCGTTTGACGAAGGCAAATTGAGCTGGTTATGATTATGCCTCATAGTGATAGCATGATGAATGGGTATGCTATAAAGTCGGTGATTGGATCTAGGAGAAGCGTAATTCGTAACATGCCGTATCCTCCTAGTTTTAGTAGGATTGCTGCAAGAACTATGGAGCCTGCAATTGGGGCTTCTACGTGGCTTTGGGTAGTCAGAGATGAAGTCCGTATAGTGGTATTTTTACTATAAAGGCTATTATGCATGCTAGTCACATGAAGGTGTTGGATCAGGAGCTGGGTATTGGTTGTACTCAGTATTGTAGAATTAGGAAGTTTAGGGATCCTATTGTGTTTTGAATATAGATTAGTGCAACTAGTAAGGGTAGGGATCCTGCTAGTGTATAAAACAAGAAGTAGAGACCGGCATTTAGGCGTTCTGTTTGGTTCCCTCATCGGGTAATAATAATGAGTGTGGGAACTAGTGTTGCTTCAAATATAATATAAAAGAGAATTAGTTCTGTAGCAGAGAATGTCATAATTAGAAATAGTTGTAATAGGATTAGTATTGAGATGAAGAATTTTTTTCGGGCTGGGTTTTCTTTTGATAGGTGATGCTGGCTAGCTATAAGTATTAAGGGGAGGAGTCATATGGTTAGAATAAGTAGTGGTGTAGATAAGGAGTCGGAGAAGAAAGTTAATGAGAAGTTGAGGCTGTTATCGCCAAATTGGTTTATAAGGAGTAGGCTTGTAAGGCTAATTAGTAAGCTGTGGAGTGTGGAGTTAATTCAGATTATGTTATTTTTTGATAGCCAGGTTAGGGGTATAAGTATTATTGTGGAAATAATGTATTTTAGCATTGTAGCAGATTAAGGTTTTGTACGTAGTCGGTGCCGTATGTGTTTGATACCATTACTAGCAAGGATAGGCCTAGTGCTGCTTCGCAGGCTGCGAAAACTAGTAGAATAATGGGTATTATACTGGCTAAAGTGAAGTGTGAGTTTAGGATTATTAGGGTAGCTATAACGAATAAGGACAATATTATTCCTTCCAGGCATAGGAGGGAGGATATTAGGTGAGATCGATACATTAGTAATCCCGTGAGAGATACTATGAATGCTATTATAATATTTATGTATACGAGGGACATTTGGTACTTATGAGTTTGATCATAATCTAATGAGTCGAAATCATTTATTTTGGTTTAAACTAAGTACCATATTCGGTCCATTCTAATCCTTTTTGGGTTCATTCATAGGCTAGGCTTGTGGCTAGTAGGAAAATTAGGAGAAGGGATATAGTAAGCATTGTGTTAAGGTTAGTTGTTTGTGAGGCCCATGGTAGTGGTAGAAGTAGTGCAATTTCTAGATCGAAGAGGAGGAATGTGATAGCTACTAGAAAGAATTTTATGGAGAAAGGAAGGCGAGCAGATCCTATGGGGTCGAATCCACATTCGTATGGGCTTGTTTTTCTGAGTATACGTTTAGTTGGGGGAGTCAGAATGCGATGGTCACGAGCAATGTAGCTAGTGTAAAGTTAGTTAGGAGGGTAATTATAAGGTTTATTGTTCTTTTTCGGGTTAGGCCGAAGCTAACTGATTGGAAGTCAGTTGTACTAATTAATACTAAAAGAACATGAGCCTCATCAGTAGATGGAAACATAGAGGAAAAGTCATACTACGTCTACGAAGTGTCAATATCAGGCAGCGGCTTCGAAGCCGAAATGGTGATTGGAGGTAAAGTGAAATTTTAGTTGGCGGAGGAAGCAGACAATTAAGAAAGTAGATCCAATAATGACATGGAGGCCGTGGAATCCTGTAGCTACGAAGAAAGTTGAGCCGTAAACTCCGTCTGAGATTGTAAAGGGAGCTTCATAGTATTCTGATGCTTGTAGAAGTGTAAAGTATACGCCTAACGTAATGGTGATGAATAAGGCTTGTAGCATGTGGTTACGGTTCCCTTCTATGAGGCTGTGGTGGGCTCAGGTAATGGAGACTCCTGAGGCTAGAAGGACAGAGGTGTTGAGTAGTGGGACTTCTAAGGGGTTAAGTGGGTGAATGCCTGTTGGGGGTCAGCAGCTGCCTAATTCGGGTGTAGGAGCAAGGCTTGAGTGATAGAAGGCTCAGAAGAAGCCAGTGAAGAATAGGACTTCGGAGACGATGAAGAGGATTATTCCGTAGCGAAGGCTTTTTTGGACAGCAGGAGTATGGTGGCCTTGAAAGGTACTTTCTCGGATTACATCTCGTCATCATTGGTATATTGTAAGTATGTTTGTTGTTAGGCCTAGGGTCAGTAGAGCTGTTGAATTGAAGTGAAATCACATGATGAGGCCAGATGTTATTAGGAGGGCAGATAGTGCTCCTGTGAGGGGTCAGGGACTTGGGTTTACTATGTGATAGGCGTGGGTTTGGTGTGTCATTATGTATTGTCGTGCAGATATAAGCTAACTAGGAGGGTGAATACGTAGGCTTGAACTATAGCTACTGCGAATTCGAGGATTGTTAGTAGAGCTAAAATAGTAAATGTAATAAGTGCTGTTGTGGTATTGATATTTAATAATGCAAGGGTAGCTCCTCCGATTAAGTGAATTAATAAGTGCCCTGCTGTGATGTTGGCTGTTAATCGTACGGCAAGGGCTACTGGTTGGATGAAGAGGCTGATGGTTTCGATAATTACCAGTATTGGGATTAGTGGGGTAGGTGTTCCTTGTGGTAGGAAGTGGGCGAGTGATGCTTTGGTTTTGTTGCGGAAGCCTGTAACTACGGCCCCTGCTCATAGGGGAATAGCCATGCCTAAATTTATTGATAGTTGTGTGGTTGGTGTAAATGAATGGGGTAATAAGCCTAATAAATTTGTAGACCCAATAAATAGAATTAGGGACATTAATATCAATGTTCATGTTTGTCCTTTGGTGTTGTGAGTGCTTATTATTTGTTTTGACATGAGTTGAAGTGCTCATTGTTGGAGGGAGATAAGGCGGTTATTAATTAGTCGGTTTGATGTAGGAAATAGTAAGCTAGGGAATATAATGACGAGAGTAACAAGGGGGAGGCCTAGAATTACAGGGGTAATGAAAGAGGTAAATAGATTTTCGTTCATTTTGTTTCTCAAGGGGCGTCTTGTTTTGGCGTTTTTGTTGTTATTAATTTTGGGTTATAGTAGAAATCGTGTTTTGAGATTTTTAATTGGAGAACAATAAAGAGGACTAAAAATATTGATAGAATTGTCGTGAGTCACGTTGATGTGTCTAGTTGTGGCATGTCATCAAGGAGAGTGTTGTGCTCTCGGTCTTTAACTTAAAAGGTTAATGCTGGCATAGCTTCTTGATGACTTATAACATTGATGCAGATCACTTTTCAAAATATTCTAATGGGACTAGTTCGAGAACGATTGGTATGAAACTATGATTTGATCCGCAGATTTCTGAGCATTGGCCGTAAAATAGGCCTGGACGAGTTGATATGAGGGTTGTTTGATTTAAACGGCCTGGAATTGCGTCTGTTTTTAGTCCTAGAGAGGGAACTGCTCATGAGTGTAAAACGTCTTCGGAGGAGATTAGTATTCGAATTGTTATTTCTATAGGTAATACAGCTCGGTTATCTACTTCTAGTAATCGTAGTTCTCCAGGTTTCAATTCTGATGTTGGAATTATATAGGAGTCGAAGCTTAAGTCTTCATAGTCTGTGTACTCATAACTTCAGTATCATTGATGTCCTATGGTCTTTACTGTGAGAGATGGGTTGTTGATTTCGTCTATTATGTATAGAATTCGTAGGGATGGGAGAGCAATTATAATCAGAATAATGGCTGGTAGAATGGTTCAGATTGTTTCTACTTCTTGTGCGTCTATGGTGCTGGTATGGGTTAGTTTTGTTGTTAGTATCAGTAAGATAATATAGAGTACTAGTGAGCTAATTAGGAAAACAATTATCAGAGTGTGATCGTGAAAGTGTAGCAGTTCTTCTATGATGGGTGATGTTGCGTCTTGAAAGCCTAGCTGTACGGGATATGCCATATGAGATGTACGGGACTTTCACCTGTAATTTAATCTTGACAAGGTTATGTAATGTTTTACTAACATCTCGTTTATTGAGAGAGACATAGTGGTTATGGTGTTGGCTTGAAACCGATAATAGGGGGTTCAATTCCTTCCTCTCTTATTTTAGGTTAATGTATGTAGGTTCTTCAAATGTGTGATATGGTGGAGGGCATCCGTTTAGTCATTCTAGATTTGTTGTGGTTAGGTCCACGGTTAAGACTTCCCGTTTGGATGCAAATGCTTCTCAGATGATAAAAGTCATTAATATTACTGCCGTTAGTGAGATGAATGAGCCTATAGATGAAATAGTGTTTCATATTGTATATGCGTCTGGGTAATCGGAGTATCGTCGTGGTATACCAGATAGCCCTAAGAAATGTTGTGGGAAGAAGGTCATGTTAACACCTACAAATATAATTGCGAAATGGATTTTGGCTCATGTGTCATTAAGGGTGTAGCCTGAGAATAAGGGAAATCAATGTACAAATCCTCCTATGATAGCGAATACAGCTCCTATTGATAGTACGTAGTGGAAATGTGCTACCACATAGTATGTGTCGTGGAGAACGATGTCAAGGGAGGAGTTGGCTAAAACAATTCCAGTTAGTCCTCCAACTGTAAAAAGGAAAATGAAGCCTAGGGCTCATATTATAGCGGGGGATCATTTGATATTTCCTCCGTGAAGTGTTGCTAGCCAACTAAAGACTTTTACTCCGGTTGGGATAGCAATAATTATAGTAGCGGATGTAAAGTAAGCTCGTGTATCGACGTCTATTCCGACTGTGAATATATGATGGGCTCATACAATAAATCCTAGAAATCCAATTGATATTATGGCTCATACTATTCCTATATATCCAAATGGCTCTTTTTTTCCTGAATAGTAGGTTACGATGTGGGAGATTATTCCAAAGCCAGGTAAAATTAGAATATATACTTCGGGGTGTCCAAAAAATCAGAATAAGTGTTGATATAAGATAGGGTCTCCTCCTCCTGCTGGGTCAAAGAAAGTTGTATTCAGGTTTCGGTCTGTTAGTAATATTGTGATGCCAGCTGCTAATACAGGAAGTGAGAGGAGGAGTAGTACGGCAGTGATCAGTACAGATCACACGAACAGGGGGGTCTGGTATTGTGATATTGCGGGAGGTTTTATGTTAATAATAGTTGTAATAAAATTAATGGCTCCTAAAATTGAGGAAACACCTGCTAGGTGTAGGGAGAAAATGGTCAGGTCTACTGAGGCTCCTGCGTGGGCTAGATTACCTGCTAGAGGGGGATATACGGTTCAACCCGTCCCTGCTCCGGCTTCGACTATAGAGGATGCTAGGAGTAATAGGAAAGAAGGGGGGAGGAGCCAAAAACTTATATTATTTATCCGAGGGAATGCTATATCAGGGGCTCCAATCATTAGAGGAACTAGCCAGTTGCCAAACCCTCCAATTATAATAGGCATTACTATAAAGAAGATTATTACGAATGCGTGTGCAGTTACAATTACGTTGTAGATTTGGTCATCTCCAAGTAGAGTTCCGGGTTGGCCTAACTCAGCACGAATTAGTAAGCTCAGAGCGGTTCCTACTATGCCGGCTCAGGCACCAAATAGAAGATAAAGGGTACCGATATCTTTATGATTAGTTGAAAATAATCAGCGGTTTATGAACATGGGTAAAATGGCTGAGTAAAGCAATAGACTGTAAATCTAAGAATAGAGGTTTGATTCCTCTTTTTACCAGGTCCTGTAGTGAATTAACATATTGAATTGCAAATTCAAAGGAGCAGCTTCAAACTCTGCCGGGGCTTCTCCCGCCTTTTTTTTCTTGCGGCGGGAGAAGTAGATTGAAGCCAGTTATTTAGGGTATTTAGCTGTTAACTAAAGTTTCGTGGGGGTGGGACCCACCAATCTAGTGAGGATTTAGCTTAATTAAAGTAGTTGATTTGCATTCAATTGATGTAAGATATGATCTTGCAGTCCTTATCAGGAATTAAGTAAATTATACTTGCTTAGGGCTTTGAAGGCTCTTGGTCTATTTAACCTAAATTCCTATTCTAGGATTGAGAGAATTGGTGTAAGTGGTAGTAGTATAGTGGACAATACGGTTATTGTTGGTAGGAGGGTTATTCGTTTTATGGTTGAGAATTGTCATTTTATTTTTATGTTGTTTGTGGAAGGGAACATAGTAAGTGTGGTGGAATATGCCAGTCGTATGTAGAAATATAGGTTTAGTAGTGCTGTAATTGCTATGAAGGTAGGTAGGATAATGCTATTGTTTTTTGTCATTTCTTGAATAATTATTCATTTTGGCATAAATCCTGATAGTGGGGGGAGTCCTCCTATTGATAGGAGGGTAATGAGAATTAGAATAGTTATGATGGGTGTTTTGTTTCATGTGTGTGATAGTGATAGAGTGGTTGTGGTTGAGTTGGCTATAAATAGTGTAAATATGGTGGAAGTTATGATGATGTAAATGATTAGGTTTAGTAATGTTATGGTGGGATTGTATGGTAAAATTGCTGTTATTCAGCCTATGTGGGCAATTGATGAGTAAGCTATAATTTTTCGTAGTTGGGTTTGGTTTAATCCTCCTCAGCCTCCGATTATAATGGATAGAATTGATAGGGTTAAGATTATATTTAGGTTGATGGATTGGGATACTTGGTAAAGTACCGATATGGGTGCTAGTTTTTGTCATGTAAGTAAGATTAGGCCTGAAGATAGAGGGATGCCTTGTGTTACTTCTGGGACTCAGAAGTGGAATGGGGCTATTCCTAGTTTTATGGCGAGGGCTATTGTTATGAGTATGGAGGCTGTTGGGTTAAATAGTTTTATTACGGTTCATTGGCCTGAGAATATTAAGTTGATGATAATGGCTATTATTAGTAGTATTGAGGCTGTTGATTGAGTTAGGAAATATTTAGTTGATGCTTCTGTGGCTCGTGGGTTGTGTTTTTTTATTATAATAGGAATGATGGCGAGTATATTTATTTCAAATCCGATTCAGATGAGTAGTCAGTGGGAGCTAATTATAACGATAATGGTTCCAAGTATTATAGTTATTAAGATAATAATGAGAGTGATTGGGTTTATTAGTACGGGAAGGATACAAACCAACATTTTCGGGGTATGGGCCCGATAGCTTAATTAGCTGACCTTACTATTAGAATTTGGTGTAATTGGGAGCACGAAGAGTTTTGAGTTCTTAGGAGTAGGTTCAATTCCTATAGTTCTAGAAATAAGAGGATTTAAACCTCTATAATTTACTCTATCAAAGTAACTCTTTTGTCAGACATATTTCTTATGTTTGTGGGGGGATACTTGATAGGAGAATAGGTAGAGATACATGTCATATGCATAGGGCTAGCGTTAGGGGTAGAAAATTTTTTCATAATAAGTGCATCAGTTGATCATAGCGGAATCGGGGGTAGGATGCTCGGATTCATAGGAAGGTCATTGTGAGTAGTAGTGATTTGATGATAAAGTTAATTGCGTAGAGTTCTGGTATGTATGGGTTATGGGATGCTCCTAGGAAGAGGGTTGTTGTGAAGATATTTATTATAATAATGTTTGCATATTCTGCTATAAAGAATAGGGCGAATGGTCCTGCGGCGTATTCTACATTAAAGCCCGATACTAGTTCAGATTCTCCTTCAGTAAGATCAAATGGTGCTCGGTTTGTTTCTGCTAGTGTTGAAATGAATCATATTATTGCTAAGGGTCATGCTGGGAAGATTAGTCATACTTGTTCTTGTGTAATGATTAATGTAGAGAGAGTGAAGGATCCATTTATTAGTAAGATTGATAGTAAGATAATTGCTAGTGTAACTTCATATGAAATTGTTTGTGCTACTGCTCGTAGGGCTCCAATAAGAGCGTATTTTGAGTTGGAGGCTCAGCCTGATCAGAGGATCGAGTATACGGCTAAGCTTGATATAGCTAATATGAAAAGGATTCCTAAGTTTATATTGATGAGGGGATAGGGTATGGGTAGGGGGATTCATATAGTTAAGGCTAGGGTTAGGGCTAGGATGGGGGCTAGAATAAATATTGAGATTGAGGATGTGGCAGGTCGTAGGGGTTCTTTAATGAAAAGTTTGATTGCATCGGCGATGGGTTGGAGTAAGCCATATGGTCCTACAATATTTGGGCCTTTTCGGAGTTGTATGTAGCCTAGGATTTTTCGTTCAACTAGTGTAAGAAAAGCTACGGCTAGAAGAATGGGGATAATAAGTGTTAAGATGTTGAGTATAAACATTTTGTTAAGGAGAGGATTTGAATCTCTGAGTATAAAGGTTTAAGTTTTACGCAATTACCGGGCTCTGCCACCTTAACTGGGCCCTTTTCTAGGGCAGGTATTGTTTGTGAGGTCAATTGAGATAAAGTCATTGATTGATTTAAGGCGCTTTGTTGAAGTTGGCCTTATTTCTCTTGTCCTTTCGTACTGGGAGAAATACATAACAGATAGAAACCGACCTGGATTACTCCGGTCTGAACTCAGATCACGTAGGACTTTAATCGTTGAACAAACGAACCTTTGATAGCGGTTGCACCATCGGGGTGTCCTGATCCAACATCGAGGTCGTAAACCCTATTGTCGATATGGACTCTTGAATAGGATTGCGCTGTTATCCCTAGGGTAACTTGTTCCGTTGATCAAGTCTTTGGATCAATAAACGATAGTTTGATTTGACTTGTGGGTCTAGTCTTTAAAATCGTTCGGAGGATTTTTTGTTCTCCGAGGTCACCCCAACCAAAACTGCTAGTCCATAAAGAGTGTTGTTATCCCTTAATGGTTAAGTTTATTTTCTTTGGACTAGTTAGTTAAAGCTCCATAGGGTCTTCTCGTCTTGTTGGTTTATTCCCGCCTCTTCACGGGAAGGTCAATTTCACTGATTGGAAGTAAGAGACAGTAAAACCCTCGTGTGGCCGTTCATACAAGTCCTTATTTAGAGAACAAATGATTATGCTACCTTTGCACGGTCAGGATACCGCGGCCGTTTAACGTCTAGTCACTGGGCAGGCAGTGCCTCCAATACTGGGGATGCTGGAGGTGATGTTTTTGGTAAACAGGCGGGATTTGTGTTTGCCGAGTTCCTTTTACTTCTTTTAATCTTTCCTGGGTGCACTCCTGTGTTGGATTAACAGTATAATTAATAAATTATTTATTGTTGGGTTATTTTTATTTACTGTTAACAGTCAGAGTATTATCAGATACTGACTTAAACTTGTGCAAGGAGAAAATATTTCTTGTTACTCATATTAACATTATTGCTTCTATTTAGTAATAGAATAGTCCAGTACTAGGTCTAGGAGTTGGTTATATTGTTGTTGGGATTAGTATTGTTTTTATTGTTGAGCTTTAACGCTTTCTTAATAGATGGCTGCTTTTAGGCCTACTATGGTGTTGTAAGATCTTACTCTCTAGTGAAGGTTGTACCCATTTCTAAAAGGCTGTACCTTTTTAGACTAACTTTTAAAGATACAGTGAGATTTGTTTATATTTTTTGGTATCTTTAAAGCTGAACTAAGATTCATTTTCTGGACAACCAGCTATCACCAGGCTCGTTAGGCATGTCACCTCTACTTATAGATCTTCTCACTATTTTGCCACATAGATGAGTTGGTTCTAATAAACTGTCTATAGGTAGCTCGTCTGGTTTCGGGTTACTTAGCTGAAATTCGTTTTGTTAAGTTTTTTGCTCGTTAATTCATTATGCAAAAGGTACAAGGGTTAATCTTTGCTTTTTTGTACTTTGATTATTTTCTTTCATCGTTCCCTTACGGTACTTTCTCTATAGCGCCATGTTTAGAATTTCTATCTCCTATACTTTAATAGGGGTAAATGTTTTGTTTTAGTATGTTTTGGTTATTGGATTGAAGAGTGGGGGTTTGGGCTAGGCATAGTTCAAAACATTCACAGTACACGAAATCTTCTAGGTGTAAACTAGATGCTTTAATTAAGCTATGTCTTGGTTTGTCCAAGCACACTTTCCAGTATGCTTACCTTGTTACGACTTACCTCCTCTCGTGTAATTGGTGCATGTAAATAGGTTTGGGTGCATATATTTACTTGAGGAGGGTGACGGGCGGTGTGTGCGTGCTTCATGGCCTGGTTCAACTAAGCACTCTATTCTTAGTTTACTACTAAATCCTCCTTTGGCTGTTAGTTTCATAATGGCTTTCGTATTAAGTTTTCTTGGATAGAAAATGTAGCCCATTTCTTCCCATTCCATAGGTTACACCTTGACCTAACGTTTTTATGTGTTATGATTGAGCTTACTTTTGTTCCTTTTCAGGGTTTGCTGAAGATGGCGGTATACAGACTGTATTAGCAAGGATTGGTGAGGTTTATCGGGGTTTATCGATTATAGAACAGGCTCCTCTAGAAGGGTGTAAAGCACCGCCAAGTCCTTTGAGTTTTGGGCCGTTGCCGGTAGTACTCTGGCGAATAATCTTGTTTTTGCAATTATTTATGTTTAGGGCTAAGCATAGTGGGGTATCTAATCCCAGTTTGGGTCTTAGCTATAGTGTGTCAGTTGTCGTAGAGTTACTTTCGTCACTTATTTTTGTTATAATTATGGCTTTTTACAGCTTAATTAGGATTTAACTCTATTTGGTGTAGTACTTTAACACGTTTTACGCCGTGTTCCTGTTAGCTTGGGTTAGTCGTATGACCGCGGTGGCTGGCACGAGATTTACCAACCCTAGTTAATATGGCTTAGTCGAACTTTCGTTCATGGCTTAAATTTTGTCACTGCTGTTTCCCGTGGGGGTGTGGTTAAGCAAGGCGTTATGAGCTACAGGGTGTGTGCTTGATACCTGCTCCTCTTAGTCCTGCTGATTCGGAGGGCGCTACTCACCGGGGTGCGGATGCTTGCATGTGTAAGTCTATTGAAAGTTAACAGGAAGGCCAGGACCAAACCTATGTGTTTATGGAGTTGGTATACTCATCTAGGCATTTTCAGTGCCTTGCTTTAAATTTAAGCTACATTAACCATGTAGTATGTAAGCAGACCCAGGCACCTATATGTCTATCTTGTTTGGAGTGTGAATTTGAGTATTGGGGGTGAGATAAATTTATATTGATACTTAGGGGGAAGTATGTTAAAAATGGTGGTTAATATTTAAGAGGGGGGGGGGGAAATATAATAGGTATGTCCTGTAACCATTGACTGAAATGCCCATGCCTACCATTATGGGGATGCTCAAGATGCAGTTAAGTCCAGCTACAATTTATGCTCCGGGTCGGGGCCTTTGACGGCCATAGCTGAGTCCAAGCATCCCCGAAAATTAAAAAATACCAAATGTATGACAGCACAGTTATGTGTGAGCATGGGCTGATTAGTAATTAGTCCATCGAGATGTCTTATTTAAGAGGAAAGAATGGGCGGTTTTAGATGAGATGGCCCTGAAGAAAGAACCAGATGTCTGATAAAGTTCATTAAATAGCTACCCCCACGATTAATGGGCCCGGAGCGAGAAGAGAAATCCCTGCCAAGCGGGTTGCTGGTTTCACGCGGCATGGTCGGTAAGCTCGTGATCTAGTGGACGGGATACGCATGGTGACGAGGATAGATTTGACTTTATGCGCTATGTACGATCTAAGCAGGAAATGTCCTATGTACTATAGATAATTTTTATTGTACTTGCTTATATGCAAGGGGAAAATCATTTAATGTACTATATACATATTATATCTTTATTACATTAATTATGATGTACATGCTTATATGCATGGGGTAGATCATGTAATGTAATATATACATAGTATGTCTTTATTACATTAATTATAATGTACATACTGCACACAAAGTAGGTCATGTAGTATACTGCATTTATGTATGTTTTTATTATATTACTTCAGTGTATATATTCATACATATAGGATGGATCATGTGGTGTGCTAGACGCATATCATGTTTACATTGTATGAGTGTTAGTGGGTATGTTTGGGCAAATGACATGGTGTGTCTGTGTGTAGTACTCGTACATGTGTCTATTGAGGTGAGTTATTAAGCATGTTGTTACACGTGCAAGCTTATAGAGTGGGAGATTTGTGTCGTATGTTTAAAAATTTTAGCGGATTTAATACTGGGGAGGTTCTTAGTGTTTTTGGGGGTATATCAATAGACGCAATTAATAGTGGTTCAGGGAATAGTTTAAGTAGAACTTCAGCTTTGGGTGTTGATGGTGAGGCTATCGCTTCTTCCTTGAGTCTTAGGGAGGTTAATTGTTCTCCTTTTCTGGTTTACAAGACCAGCGTATTAATTTTACTACAAAGACTTGTCTTCATTTCAGGAGATTGTTTTCGATGGTGCTGGCTAGTGGTATTATTGCCAGGATGATGAGGAAATATATGATGGATGCTAATTGTCCGATGGTGATGTAGGGGTGTTCAACCGGTTGTCCTCCGATTCATGTAAGTGTTAATAGGTCTGCTATTAAAAGTCAGAATATGCATTGGCTGATTGGTCGGAACATTATGCTTCGTTGTTTGGATGTGTGGAGGAAGGGTACGAGTGTTAAGATCAAGATGGAAAGGACTAAGGCTAGGACTCCTCCCAGTTTATTGGGGATTGATCGTAGGATTGCGTATGCAAATAGGAAATACCATTCTGGCTTAATGTGGGAGGGTGTACTGAGTGGGTTTGCTGGAGTATAATTATCCGGGTCTCCGAGTAGGTCGGGAGTGAATAGTACTAGTGATATGAGGATGAGGATTAATAGTATGATGCCTAGGATGTCCTTGATGGTGTAATAAGGGTGAAATGGAATTTTGTCTGTGTCTGATGGAATTCCTGTGGGGTTGTTGGATCCTGTTTCGTGGAGGAAAATTAAGTGGATTATGGTGAGAGCTACAATGATAAATGGGAGGATGAAGTGGAAAGCGAAGAATCGGGTGAGGGTGGCTTTGTCTACTGAAAATCCCCCTCAGATTCATTCAACTAGGTTGGTGCCAATGTATGGGATTGCCGAGAGGAGGTTGGTAATGACTGTTGCTCCTCAGAATGATATCTGTCCTCATGGTAGGACATAGCCTATGAATGCTGTGGCTATTGTTGTAAATAGGAGAATTACTCCGATGTTTCATGTTTCTAAGAAGGTATATGATCCGTAATATAGGCCTCGTCCTACATGCATAAATAGGCAGATAAAAAATATTGATGCTCCGTTTGCGTGCATATATCGGATGATTCAGCCATAGTTTACGTCTCGACAAATGTGGGTTACAGAGGAGAATGCTATTGTTGTATCGGATGTGTAGTGTATTGCTAGGAATAGGCCTGTTAAGATTTGTAGAGCTAAGCAAGTGCCTAGGAGGGATCCAAAGTTTCATCATGATGAGATGTTTGATGGAGTTGGGAGGTCAATGAGTGCGTTGTTTACGATTTTTATTAGTGGGTGAGTTTTTCGGATGTTGATCATTAGTGTTCTTGTAGTTGAATAACAACGATGGTTTTTCATATCATTAGTCATGGTTAGATTCCATGCAGGAATAATGATTATGTACATTGTATTTATTTTAAGTGTAATTTTTGTGATGGGCTTTGTAGGGTTTTCTTCAAAACCTTCGCCTATTTATGGGGGGTTGGGATTGATTGTGAGTGGTGGGGTTGGGTGTGGTATTGTGTTAAATTATGGTGGTTCTTTTTTAGGTTTAATGGTTTTTTTAGTTTATTTAGGGGGTATAATGGTGGTTTTTGGTTATACGACAGCTATGGCTACTGAGCAGTATCCTGAGGTTTGGGTTTCTAATAAGGTTGTTTTAGGAACGTTTATTACTGGTTTGTTGATGGAGTTTTTTATAATTTACTATGTGTTGAAGGATAAGGAGGTGGAGATTGTGTTTAAGTTTAATGGTATGGGGGATTGGGTAATTTATGATACAGGGGATTCTGGGTTTTTTAGTGAGGAGGCCATGGGGATTGCTGCTTTGTACAGCTATGGTACTTGATTAGTTATTGTTACTGGTTGATCTTTATTAATTGGTGTAGTGGTGATTATAGAGATTACTCGTGGAAATTAAGTAGAATTGTGCTAGTGAAAATCGTAATTAGGAAGGAAAGGAAATATAATTTAATTAAGCCTTTTTGGTTTGTGATTATGATAGATGTTTTTATTTGGGTTAGTGAGATGGTTTTTGGTATAATGGTTTCTAGTCAGGTTAGGTCTAGAAGGGAGGATGCTGATTTTTGGCTTATTGTTAGATTTATATAGGGGGTTAAGCGGTGTATGACTGTGGGATAATATCCTAGTAGGTTAGAAAATTTGAATATGTTTGATGGGTAATTGAACTTTAAGTAGTGGGTTATGTTGTTAATTTCTAGTGCTAGAATAAAGCCTAGGATTGTAATTGTTAGGGCGGTGATTTTTAGGTAGTAGGGTATAGTTGTTTGGGGAATGGTTGTTGGGGGGATGTTGTTAGAAATGATGAATCCTGCGAAAAGACTTCCGATTAGTAAGCGTTTAATTGAGTTAATTAGGAATGGGTTGTTTTCATTAATAGAAATAAGGGTTGGGAATCGGGGTTGTCCTAGGAGTGTGAAGAAAATAATACGGGTACTGTAGATAGCTGTGAAGGAGATGGCGATTAGTGTTATTAAGAGGGCTCAGGCGTTGGTATATGACGTGTTGGCGGATTCAATAATTAGATCTTTGGAGTAGAATCCGGTGAGGAAAGGTATTCCTGGTTAGTGCAAGGCTGCCAATAATAAGGGCTGTTGCGGTGAATGGTATGGCTTTAAATAGGCCTCCTATTTTTCGAATATCTTGTTCGTTATTTAGATTGTGGATGATGGAGCCGGAGCATAGAAATAATATGGCTTTGAAGAAAGCGTGGGTGCAGATGTGAAGAAGTGCTAGGTGAGGCTGGTTAATTCCAATTGTTACTATCATAAGGCCGAGTTGGCTGGATGTAGAGAAGGCGATGATTTTTTTAATGTCATTTTGGGTGAGGGCACATATTGCTGTAAATAGTGTGGTAATGGCTCCTAGGCATAGTATAGTAGATTGGATGAGTTTATTGTTTTCTGTTAATGGATAAAAGCGGATTAGTAAGAAAATACCTGCTACTACTATTGTACTTGAGTGGAGTAATGCTGAGACAGGTGTCGGACCCTCTATTGCGGAGGGTAATCATGGGTGCAGGCTAAATTGTGCGGATTTTCCGGTTGCGGCTAGAATTAGTCCTATTAGAGGTAGATTTGAGTTCTCTGGTTTTAGTAAGAAGATTTGTTGAAGGTCTCAAGTGTTGAGGTTAATTAGGAATCATGCTATTGCTAGGATAAATCCGATGTCGCCAATGCGGTTATATTGGATTGCTTGTAGAGCTGCTGTGTTTGCGTCTGCTCGTCCGTATCACCATCCAATTAGTAGAAATGATATAATTCCGACTCCTTCTCAGCCAATGAATAGTTGAAAGATGTTATTTGCAGTGACGAGGATGAGTATTGTGATAAGAAATAAGAGTAAGTACTTAAAAAATTGGTTGATGTTGGGGTCGGAATGTATGTATCATATTGAGAATTCTATGATGGATCATGTGACGAATAGTGATACTGGGATAAATATTGTCGAGAAGTAATCTATTTTGAAGCTGAGAGATAGTTTGAGGGTTTGGATGGTTAGTCAGTGTCAGTTTGAAATAATTATTTCTTGTCCTGTATGAATAAATATTATAGTGGGAATTATACTAGTGATAAAGGCGTATGAAATGGTTGTTTTTACGTAAAGTGGGTAATTGGTGAATTTGTGGGTGCTAAGACTAGTTGTCATGATGGGTACGGTTAGTAGGATTAGGGTAGTTAGTGTGAGGGATGGGAACAGGTTTATTACTTTTATTTGGAGTTGCACCAATTTTTTGGTTCCTAAGACCAATGGATAACTGCTATCCTTTAAAAGTTTGAAAAAGCCATGTTGTCAGGCATGGGAGCATAGAATTAGCAGTTCTTGCATACTTTTTCGGTAAATAAGAAGGTGATAGGCTTCTATTGTTAGATTCACAATCTAATGTTTTTTTAAACTATATTTACAGTATAGGGGTCCTAGGATAATTTTTGGGTTTAGGGATAGAAGCAGTAGTGGTAGTATGTGTAGTGATATGAGTGCATTTTCTCGTGTGAAGGAAGGTGAAATGTTATTGATATGATGAGTGTATTTGCCCCGTTGTGTTGTGATTAGTATATAGAGGGTGTAGAGAGTAGTGATTACTATGTTAAGTCCTATTAGAATAATTGTGATATTAGATCATGAAAAAGTCGATATTACTACAAATAGTTCTCCGATTAGGTTGATTGTTGGGGGTAGAGCCAGGTTGGTTAGACTTGCTAGGAGTCATCAGGTGGCTATTAGTGGAAGAAGTGTTTGTAGGCCGCGGGCTAAGATTATTGTACGGCTGTGAATTCGTTCGTAGTTAGAATTTGCTAGGCAGAAAAGTATAGAGGATGTAAGGCCGTGGGCAATTATCAGGGCGGTGGCTCCTATGTAGCTTCAGGGTGTTTGGATTAGGATTGCAACGATGACAAGTGCCATGTGGCTAATAGAGGAGTACGCGATGAGTGATTTCAGGTCCGTTTGACGAAGGCAAATTGAGCTGGTTATGATTATGCCTCATAGTGATAGCATGATGAATGGGTATGCTATAAAGTCGGTGATTGGATCTAGGAGAAGCGTAATTCGTAACATGCCGTATCCTCCTAGTTTTAGTAGGATTGCTGCAAGAACTATGGAGCCTGCAATTGGGGCTTCTACGTGGGCTTTGGGTAGTCAGAGATGAAGTCCGTATAGTGGTATTTTTACTATAAAGGCTATTATGCATGCTAGTCACATGAAGGTGTTGGATCAGGAGCTGGGTATTGGTTGTACTCAGTATTGTAGAATTAGGAAGTTTAGGGATCCTATTGTGTTTTGAATATAGATTAGTGCAACTAGTAAGGGTAGGGATCCTGCTAGTGTATAAAACAAGAAGTAGAGACCGGCATTTAGGCGTTCTGTTTGGTTCCCTCATCGGGTAATAATAATGAGTGTGGGAACTAGTGTTGCTTCAAATATAATATAAAAGAGAATTAGTTCTGTAGCAGAGAATGTCATAATTAGAAATAGTTGTAATAGGATTAGTATTGAGATGAAGAATTTTTTTCGGGCTGGGTTTTCTTTTGATAGGTGATGCTGGCTAGCTATAAGTATTAAGGGGAGGAGTCATATGGTTAGAATAAGTAGTGGTGTAGATAAGGAGTCGGAGAAGAAAGTTAATGAGAAGTTGAGGCTGTTATCGCCAAATTGGTTTATAAGGAGTAGGCTTGTAAGGCTAATTAGTAAGCTGTGGAGTGTGGAGTTAATTCAGATTATGTTATTTTTTGATAGCCAGGTTAGGGGTATAAGTATTATTGTGGAAATAATGTATTTTAGCATTGTAGCAGATTAAGGTTTTGTACGTAGTCGGTGCCGTATGTGTTTGATACCATTACTAGCAAGGATAGGCCTAGTGCTGCTTCGCAGGCTGCGAAAACTAGTAGAATAATGGGTATTATACTGGCTAAAGTGAAGTGTGAGTTTAGGATTATTAGGGTAGCTATAACGAATAAGGACAATATTATTCCTTCCAGGCATAGGAGGGAGGATATTAGGTGAGATCGATACATTAGTAATCCCGTGAGAGATACTATGAATGCTATTATAATATTTATGTATACGAGGGACATTTGGTACTTATGAGTTTGATCATAATCTAATGAGTCGAAATCATTTATTTTGGTTTAAACTAAGTACCATATTCGGTCCATTCTAATCCTTTTTGGGTTCATTCATAGGCTAGGCTTGTGGCTAGTAGGAAAATTAGGAGAAGGGATATAGTAAGCATTGTGTTAAGGTTAGTTGTTTGTGAGGCCCATGGTAGTGGTAGAAGTAGTGCAATTTCTAGATCGAAGAGGAGGAATGTGATAGCTACTAGAAAGAATTTTATGGAGAAAGGAAGGCGAGCAGATCCTATGGGGTCGAATCCACATTCGTATGGGCTTGTTTTTTCTGAGTATACGTTTAGTTGGGGGAGTCAGAATGCGATGGTCACGAGCAATGTAGCTAGTGTAAAGTTAGTTAGGAGGGTAATTATAAGGTTTATTGTTCTTTTTCGGGTTAGGCCGAAGCTAACTGATTGGAAGTCAGTTGTACTAATTAATACTAAAAGAACATGAGCCTCATCAGTAGATGGAAACATAGAGGAAAAGTCATACTACGTCTACGAAGTGTCAATATCAGGCAGCGGCTTCGAAGCCGAAATGGTGATTGGAGGTAAAGTGAAATTTTAGTTGGCGGAGGAAGCAGACAATTAAGAAAGTAGATCCAATAATGACATGGAGGCCGTGGAATCCTGTAGCTACGAAGAAAGTTGAGCCGTAAACTCCGTCTGAGATTGTAAAGGGAGCTTCATAGTATTCTGATGCTTGTAGAAGTGTAAAGTATACGCCTAACGTAATGGTGATGAATAAGGCTTGTAGCATGTGGTTACGGTTCCCTTCTATGAGGCTGTGGTGGGCTCAGGTAATGGAGACTCCTGAGGCTAGAAGGACAGAGGTGTTGAGTAGTGGGACTTCTAAGGGGTTAAGTGGGTGAATGCCTGTTGGGGGTCAGCAGCTGCCTAATTCGGGTGTAGGAGCAAGGCTTGAGTGATAGAAGGCTCAGAAGAAGCCAGTGAAGAATAGGACTTCGGAGACGATGAAGAGGATTATTCCGTAGCGAAGGCTTTTTTGGACAGCAGGAGTATGGTGGCCTTGAAAGGTACTTTCTCGGATTACATCTCGTCATCATTGGTATATTGTAAGTATGTTTGTTGTTAGGCCTAGGGTCAGTAGAGCTGTTGAATTGAAGTGAAATCACATGATGAGGCCAGATGTTATTAGGAGGGCAGATAGTGCTCCTGTGAGGGGTCAGGGACTTGGGTTTACTATGTGATAGGCGTGGGTTTGGTGTGTCATTATGTATTGTCGTGCAGATATAAGCTAACTAGGAGGGTGAATACGTAGGCTTGAACTATAGCTACTGCGAATTCGAGGATTGTTAGTAGAGCTAAAATAGTAAATGTAATAAGTGCTGTTGTGGTATTGATATTTAATAATGCAAGGGTAGCTCCTCCGATTAAGTGAATTAATAAGTGCCCTGCTGTGATGTTGGCTGTTAATCGTACGGCAAGGGCTACTGGTTGGATGAAGAGGCTGATGGTTTCGATAATTACCAGTATTGGGATTAGTGGGGTAGGTGTTCCTTGTGGTAGGAAGTGGGCGAGTGATGCTTTGGTTTTGTTGCGGAAGCCTGTAACTACGGCCCCTGCTCATAGGGGAATAGCCATGCCTAAATTTATTGATAGTTGTGTGGTTGGTGTAAATGAATGGGGTAATAAGCCTAATAAATTTGTAGACCCAATAAATAGAATTAGGGACATTAATATCAATGTTCATGTTTGTCCTTTGGTGTTGTGAGTGCTTATTATTTGTTTTGACATGAGTTGAAGTGCTCATTGTTGGAGGGAGATAAGGCGGTTATTAATTAGTCGGTTTGATGTAGGAAATAGTAAGCTAGGGAATATAATGACGAGAGTAACAAGGGGGAGGCCTAGAATTACAGGGGTAATGAAAGAGGTAAATAGATTTTCGTTCATTTTGTTTCTCAAGGGGCGTCTTGTTTTGGCGTTTTTGTTGTTATTAATTTTGGGTTATAGTAGAAATCGTGTTTTGAGATTTTTAATTGGAGAACAATAAAGAGGACTAAAAATATTGATAGAATTGTCGTGAGTCACGTTGATGTGTCTAGTTGTGGCATGTCATCAAGGAGAGTGTTGTGCTCTCGGTCTTTAACTTAAAAGGTTAATGCTGGCATAGCTTCTTGATGACTTATAACATTGATGCAGATCACTTTTCAAAATATTCTAATGGGACTAGTTCGAGAACGATTGGTATGAAACTATGATTTGATCCGCAGATTTCTGAGCATTGGCCGTAAAATAGGCCTGGACGAGTTGATATGAGGGTTGTTTGATTTAAACGGCCTGGAATTGCGTCTGTTTTTAGTCCTAGAGAGGGAACTGCTCATGAGTGTAAAACGTCTTCGGAGGAGATTAGTATTCGAATTGTTATTTCTATAGGTAATACAGCTCGGTTATCTACTTCTAGTAATCGTAGTTCTCCAGGTTTCAATTCTGATGTTGGAATTATATAGGAGTCGAAGCTTAAGTCTTCATAGTCTGTGTACTCATAACTTCAGTATCATTGATGTCCTATGGTCTTTACTGTGAGAGATGGGTTGTTGATTTCGTCTATTATGTATAGAATTCGTAGGGATGGGAGAGCAATTATAATCAGAATAATGGCTGGTAGAATGGTTCAGATTGTTTCTACTTCTTGTGCGTCTATGGTGCTGGTATGGGTTAGTTTTGTTGTTAGTATCAGTAAGATAATATAGAGTACTAGTGAGCTAATTAGGAAAACAATTATCAGAGTGTGATCGTGAAAGTGTAGCAGTTCTTCTATGATGGGTGATGTTGCGTCTTGAAAGCCTAGCTGTACGGGATATGCCATATGAGATGTACGGGACTTTCACCTGTAATTTAATCTTGACAAGGTTATGTAATGTTTTACTAACATCTCGTTTATTGAGAGAGACATAGTGGTTATGGTGTTGGCTTGAAACCGATAATAGGGGGTTCAATTCCTTCCTCTCTTATTTTAGGTTAATGTATGTAGGTTCTTCAAATGTGTGATATGGTGGAGGGCATCCGTTTAGTCATTCTAGATTTGTTGTGGTTAGGTCCACGGTTAAGACTTCCCGTTTGGATGCAAATGCTTCTCAGATGATAAAAGTCATTAATATTACTGCCGTTAGTGAGATGAATGAGCCTATAGATGAAATAGTGTTTCATATTGTATATGCGTCTGGGTAATCGGAGTATCGTCGTGGTATACCAGATAGCCCTAAGAAATGTTGTGGGAAGAAGGTCATGTTAACACCTACAAATATAATTGCGAAATGGATTTTGGCTCATGTGTCATTAAGGGTGTAGCCTGAGAATAAGGGAAATCAATGTACAAATCCTCCTATGATAGCGAATACAGCTCCTATTGATAGTACGTAGTGGAAATGTGCTACCACATAGTATGTGTCGTGGAGAACGATGTCAAGGGAGGAGTTGGCTAAAACAATTCCAGTTAGTCCTCCAACTGTAAAAAGGAAAATGAAGCCTAGGGCTCATATTATAGCGGGGGATCATTTGATATTTCCTCCGTGAAGTGTTGCTAGCCAACTAAAGACTTTTACTCCGGTTGGGATAGCAATAATTATAGTAGCGGATGTAAAGTAAGCTCGTGTATCGACGTCTATTCCGACTGTGAATATATGATGGGCTCATACAATAAATCCTAGAAATCCAATTGATATTATGGCTCATACTATTCCTATATATCCAAATGGCTCTTTTTTTCCTGAATAGTAGGTTACGATGTGGGAGATTATTCCAAAGCCAGGTAAAATTAGAATATATACTTCGGGGTGTCCAAAAAATCAGAATAAGTGTTGATATAAGATAGGGTCTCCTCCTCCTGCTGGGTCAAAGAAAGTTGTATTCAGGTTTCGGTCTGTTAGTAATATTGTGATGCCAGCTGCTAATACAGGAAGTGAGAGGAGGAGTAGTACGGCAGTGATCAGTACAGATCACACGAACAGGGGGGTCTGGTATTGTGATATTGCGGGAGGTTTTATGTTAATAATAGTTGTAATAAAATTAATGGCTCCTAAAATTGAGGAAACACCTGCTAGGTGTAGGGAGAAAATGGTCAGGTCTACTGAGGCTCCTGCGTGGGCTAGATTACCTGCTAGAGGGGGATATACGGTTCAACCCGTCCCTGCTCCGGCTTCGACTATAGAGGATGCTAGGAGTAATAGGAAAGAAGGGGGGAGGAGCCAAAAACTTATATTATTTATCCGAGGGAATGCTATATCAGGGGCTCCAATCATTAGAGGAACTAGCCAGTTGCCAAACCCTCCAATTATAATAGGCATTACTATAAAGAAGATTATTACGAATGCGTGTGCAGTTACAATTACGTTGTAGATTTGGTCATCTCCAAGTAGAGTTCCGGGTTGGCCTAACTCAGCACGAATTAGTAAGCTCAGAGCGGTTCCTACTATGCCGGCTCAGGCACCAAATAGAAGATAAAGGGTACCGATATCTTTATGATTAGTTGAAAATAATCAGCGGTTTATGAACATGGGTAAAATGGCTGAGTAAAGCAATAGACTGTAAATCTAAGAATAGAGGTTTGATTCCTCTTTTTACCAGGTCCTGTAGTGAATTAACATATTGAATTGCAAATTCAAAGGAGCAGCTTCAAACTCTGCCGGGGCTTCTCCCGCCTTTTTTTTCTTGCGGCGGGAGAAGTAGATTGAAGCCAGTTATTTAGGGTATTTAGCTGTTAACTAAAGTTTCGTGGGGGTGGGACCCACCAATCTAGTGAGGATTTAGCTTAATTAAAGTAGTTGATTTGCATTCAATTGATGTAAGATATGATCTTGCAGTCCTTATCAGGAATTAAGTAAATTATACTTGCTTAGGGCTTTGAAGGCTCTTGGTCTATTTAACCTAAATTCCTATTCTAGGATTGAGAGAATTGGTGTAAGTGGTAGTAGTATAGTGGACAATACGGTTATTGTTGGTAGGAGGGTTATTCGTTTTATGGTTGAGAATTGTCATTTTATTTTTATGTTGTTTGTGGAAGGGAACATAGTAAGTGTGGTGGAATATGCCAGTCGTATGTAGAAATATAGGTTTAGTAGTGCTGTAATTGCTATGAAGGTAGGTAGGATAATGCTATTGTTTTTTGTCATTTCTTGAATAATTATTCATTTTGGCATAAATCCTGATAGTGGGGGGAGTCCTCCTATTGATAGGAGGGTAATGAGAATTAGAATAGTTATGATGGGTGTTTTGTTTCATGTGTGTGATAGTGATAGAGTGGTTGTGGTTGAGTTGGCTATAAATAGTGTAAATATGGTGGAAGTTATGATGATGTAAATGATTAGGTTTAGTAATGTTATGGTGGGATTGTATGGTAAAATTGCTGTTATTCAGCCTATGTGGGCAATTGATGAGTAAGCTATAATTTTTCGTAGTTGGGTTTGGTTTAATCCTCCTCAGCCTCCGATTATAATGGATAGAATTGATAGGGTTAAGATTATATTTAGGTTGATGGATTGGGATACTTGGTAAAGTACCGATATGGGTGCTAGTTTTTGTCATGTAAGTAAGATTAGGCCTGAAGATAGAGGGATGCCTTGTGTTACTTCTGGGACTCAGAAGTGGAATGGGGCTATTCCTAGTTTTATGGCGAGGGCTATTGTTATGAGTATGGAGGCTGTTGGGTTAAATAGTTTTATTACGGTTCATTGGCCTGAGAATATTAAGTTGATGATAATGGCTATTATTAGTAGTATTGAGGCTGTTGATTGAGTTAGGAAATATTTAGTTGATGCTTCTGTGGCTCGTGGGTTGTGTTTTTTTATTATAATAGGAATGATGGCGAGTATATTTATTTCAAATCCGATTCAGATGAGTAGTCAGTGGGAGCTAATTATAACGATAATGGTTCCAAGTATTATAGTTATTAAGATAATAATGAGAGTGATTGGGTTTATTAGTACGGGAAGGATACAAACCAACATTTTCGGGGTATGGGCCCGATAGCTTAATTAGCTGACCTTACTATTAGAATTTGGTGTAATTGGGAGCACGAAGAGTTTTGAGTTCTTAGGAGTAGGTTCAATTCCTATAGTTCTAGAAATAAGAGGATTTAAACCTCTATAATTTACTCTATCAAAGTAACTCTTTTGTCAGACATATTTCTTATGTTTGTGGGGGGATACTTGATAGGAGAATAGGTAGAGATACATGTCATATGCATAGGGCTAGCGTTAGGGGTAGAAAATTTTTTCATAATAAGTGCATCAGTTGATCATAGCGGAATCGGGGGTAGGATGCTCGGATTCATAGGAAGGTCATTGTGAGTAGTAGTGATTTGATGATAAAGTTAATTGCGTAGAGTTCTGGTATGTATGGGTTATGGGATGCTCCTAGGAAGAGGGTTGTTGTGAAGATATTTATTATAATAATGTTTGCATATTCTGCTATAAAGAATAGGGCGAATGGTCCTGCGGCGTATTCTACATTAAAGCCCGATACTAGTTCAGATTCTCCTTCAGTAAGATCAAATGGTGCTCGGTTTGTTTCTGCTAGTGTTGAAATGAATCATATTATTGCTAAGGGTCATGCTGGGAAGATTAGTCATACTTGTTCTTGTGTAATGATTAATGTAGAGAGAGTGAAGGATCCATTTATTAGTAAGATTGATAGTAAGATAATTGCTAGTGTAACTTCATATGAAATTGTTTGTGCTACTGCTCGTAGGGCTCCAATAAGAGCGTATTTTGAGTTGGAGGCTCAGCCTGATCAGAGGATCGAGTATACGGCTAAGCTTGATATAGCTAATATGAAAAGGATTCCTAAGTTTATATTGATGAGGGGATAGGGTATGGGTAGGGGGATTCATATAGTTAAGGCTAGGGTTAGGGCTAGGATGGGGGCTAGAATAAATATTGAGATTGAGGATGTGGCAGGTCGTAGGGGTTCTTTAATGAAAAGTTTGATTGCATCGGCGATGGGTTGGAGTAAGCCATATGGTCCTACAATATTTGGGCCTTTTCGGAGTTGTATGTAGCCTAGGATTTTTCGTTCAACTAGTGTAAGAAAAGCTACGGCTAGAAGAATGGGGATAATAAGTGTTAAGATGTTGAGTATAAACATTTTGTTAAGGAGAGGATTTGAATCTCTGAGTATAAAGGTTTAAGTTTTACGCAATTACCGGGCTCTGCCACCTTAACTGGGCCCTTTTCTAGGGCAGGTATTGTTTGTGAGGTCAATTGAGATAAAGTCATTGATTGATTTAAGGCGCTTTGTTGAAGTTGGCCTTATTTCTCTTGTCCTTTCGTACTGGGAGAAATACATAACAGATAGAAACCGACCTGGATTACTCCGGTCTGAACTCAGATCACGTAGGACTTTAATCGTTGAACAAACGAACCTTTGATAGCGGTTGCACCATCGGGGTGTCCTGATCCAACATCGAGGTCGTAAACCCTATTGTCGATATGGACTCTTGAATAGGATTGCGCTGTTATCCCTAGGGTAACTTGTTCCGTTGATCAAGTCTTTGGATCAATAAACGATAGTTTGATTTGACTTGTGGGTCTAGTCTTTAAAATCGTTCGGAGGATTTTTTGTTCTCCGAGGTCACCCCAACCAAAACTGCTAGTCCATAAAGAGTGTTGTTATCCCTTAATGGTTAAGTTTATTTTCTTTGGACTAGTTAGTTAAAGCTCCATAGGGTCTTCTCGTCTTGTTGGTTTATTCCCGCCTCTTCACGGGAAGGTCAATTTCACTGATTGGAAGTAAGAGACAGTAAAACCCTCGTGTGGCCGTTCATACAAGTCCTTATTTAGAGAACAAATGATTATGCTACCTTTGCACGGTCAGGATACCGCGGCCGTTTAACGTCTAGTCACTGGGCAGGCAGTGCCTCCAATACTGGGGATGCTGGAGGTGATGTTTTTGGTAAACAGGCGGGATTTGTGTTTGCCGAGTTCCTTTTACTTCTTTTAATCTTTCCTGGGTGCACTCCTGTGTTGGATTAACAGTATAATTAATAAATTATTTATTGTTGGGTTATTTTTATTTACTGTTAACAGTCAGAGTATTATCAGATACTGACTTAAACTTGTGCAAGGAGAAAATATTTCTTGTTACTCATATTAACATTATTGCTTCTATTTAGTAATAGAATAGTCCAGTACTAGGTCTAGGAGTTGGTTATATTGTTGTTGGGATTAGTATTGTTTTTATTGTTGAGCTTTAACGCTTTCTTAATAGATGGCTGCTTTTAGGCCTACTATGGTGTTGTAAGATCTTACTCTCTAGTGAAGGTTGTACCCATTTCTAAAAGGCTGTACCTTTTTAGACTAACTTTTAAAGATACAGTGAGATTTGTTTATATTTTTTGGTATCTTTAAAGCTGAACTAAGATTCATTTTCTGGACAACCAGCTATCACCAGGCTCGTTAGGCATGTCACCTCTACTTATAGATCTTCTCACTATTTTGCCACATAGATGAGTTGGTTCTAATAAACTGTCTATAGGTAGCTCGTCTGGTTTCGGGTTACTTAGCTGAAATTCGTTTTGTTAAGTTTTTTGCTCGTTAATTCATTATGCAAAAGGTACAAGGGTTAATCTTTGCTTTTTTGTACTTTGATTATTTTCTTTCATCGTTCCCTTACGGTACTTTCTCTATAGCGCCATGTTTAGAATTTCTATCTCCTATACTTTAATAGGGGTAAATGTTTTGTTTTAGTATGTTTTGGTTATTGGATTGAAGAGTGGGGGTTTGGGCTAGGCATAGTTCAAAACATTCACAGTACACGAAATCTTCTAGGTGTAAACTAGATGCTTTAATTAAGCTATGTCTTGGTTTGTCCAAGCACACTTTCCAGTATGCTTACCTTGTTACGACTTACCTCCTCTCGTGTAATTGGTGCATGTAAATAGGTTTGGGTGCATATATTTACTTGAGGAGGGTGACGGGCGGTGTGTGCGTGCTTCATGGCCTGGTTCAACTAAGCACTCTATTCTTAGTTTACTACTAAATCCTCCTTTGGCTGTTAGTTTCATAATGGCTTTCGTATTAAGTTTTCTTGGATAGAAAATGTAGCCCATTTCTTCCCATTCCATAGGTTACACCTTGACCTAACGTTTTTATGTGTTATGATTGAGCTTACTTTTGTTCCTTTTCAGGGTTTGCTGAAGATGGCGGTATACAGACTGTATTAGCAAGGATTGGTGAGGTTTATCGGGGTTTATCGATTATAGAACAGGCTCCTCTAGAAGGGTGTAAAGCACCGCCAAGTCCTTTGAGTTTTGGGCCGTTGCCGGTAGTACTCTGGCGAATAATCTTGTTTTTGCAATTATTTATGTTTAGGGCTAAGCATAGTGGGGTATCTAATCCCAGTTTGGGTCTTAGCTATAGTGTGTCAGTTGTCGTAGAGTTACTTTCGTCACTTATTTTTGTTATAATTATGGCTTTTTACAGCTTAATTAGGATTTAACTCTATTTGGTGTAGTACTTTAACACGTTTTACGCCGTGTTCCTGTTAGCTTGGGTTAGTCGTATGACCGCGGTGGCTGGCACGAGATTTACCAACCCTAGTTAATATGGCTTAGTCGAACTTTCGTTCATGGCTTAAATTTTGTCACTGCTGTTTCCCGTGGGGGTGTGGTTAAGCAAGGCGTTATGAGCTACAGGGTGTGTGCTTGATACCTGCTCCTCTTAGTCCTGCTGATTCGGAGGGCGCTACTCACCGGGGTGCGGATGCTTGCATGTGTAAGTCTATTGAAAGTTAACAGGAAGGCCAGGACCAAACCTATGTGTTTATGGAGTTGGTATACTCATCTAGGCATTTTCAGTGCCTTGCTTTAAATTTAAGCTACATTAACCATGTAGTATGTAAGCAGACCCAGGCACCTATATGTCTATCTTGTTTGGAGTGTGAATTTGAGTATTGGGGGTGAGATAAATTTATATTGATACTTAGGGGGAAGTATGTTAAAAATGGTGGTTAATATTTAAGAGGGGGGGGGGGGAAATATAATA
This sequence comes from Budorcas taxicolor, assembly GCF_023091745.1. NCBI lineage: Eukaryota > Metazoa > Chordata > Mammalia > Artiodactyla > Bovidae > Budorcas > Budorcas taxicolor. Next base: position 4,693 of record NW_026291624.1, on the reverse strand, counting down.
GGTATGTCCTGTAACCATTGACTGAAATGCCCATGCCTACCATTATGGGGATGCTCAAGATGCAGTTAAGTCCAGCTACAATTTATGCTCCGGGTCGGGGCCTTTGACGGCCATAGCTGAGTCCAAGCATCCCCGAAAATTAAAAAATACCAAATGTATGACAGCACAGTTATGTGTGAGCATGGGCTGATTAGTAATTAGTCCATCGAGATGTCTTATTTAAGAGGAAAGAATGGGCGGTTTTAGATGAGATGGCCCTGAAGAAAGAACCAGATGTCTGATAAAGTTCATTAAATAGCTACCCCCACGATTAATGGGCCCGGAGCGAGAAGAGAAATCCCTGCCAAGCGGGTTGCTGGTTTCACGCGGCATGGTCGGTAAGCTCGTGATCTAGTGGACGGGATACGCATGGTGACGAGGATAGATTTGACTTTATGCGCTATGTACGATCTAAGCAGGAAATGTCCTATGTACTATAGATAATTTTTATTGTACTTGCTTATATGCAAGGGGAAAATCATTTAATGTACTATATACATATTATATCTTTATTACATTAATTATGATGTACATGCTTATATGCATGGGGTAGATCATGTAATGTAATATATACATAGTATGTCTTTATTACATTAATTATAATGTACATACTGCACACAAAGTAGGTCATGTAGTATACTGCATTTATGTATGTTTTTATTATATTACTTCAGTGTATATATTCATACATATAGGATGGATCATGTGGTGTGCTAGACGCATATCATGTTTACATTGTATGAGTGTTAGTGGGTATGTTTGGGCAAATGACATGGTGTGTCTGTGTGTAGTACTCGTACATGTGTCTATTGAGGTGAGTTATTAAGCATGTTGTTACACGTGCAAGCTTATAGAGTGGGAGATTTGTGTCGTATGTTTAAAAATTTTAGCGGATTTAATACTGGGGAGGTTCTTAGTGTTTTTGGGGGTATATCAATAGACGCAATTAATAGTGGTTCAGGGAATAGTTTAAGTAGAACTTCAGCTTTGGGTGTTGATGGTGAGGCTATCGCTTCTTCCTTGAGTCTTAGGGAGGTTAATTGTTCTCCTTTTCTGGTTTACAAGACCAGCGTATTAATTTTACTACAAAGACTTGTCTTCATTTCAGGAGATTGTTTTCGATGGTGCTGGCTAGTGGTATTATTGCCAGGATGATGAGGAAATATATGATGGATGCTAATTGTCCGATGGTGATGTAGGGGTGTTCAACCGGTTGTCCTCCGATTCATGTAAGTGTTAATAGGTCTGCTATTAAAAGTCAGAATATGCATTGGCTGATTGGTCGGAACATTATGCTTCGTTGTTTGGATGTGTGGAGGAAGGGTACGAGTGTTAAGATCAAGATGGAAAGGACTAAGGCTAGGACTCCTCCCAGTTTATTGGGGATTGATCGTAGGATTGCGTATGCAAATAGGAAATACCATTCTGGCTTAATGTGGGAGGGTGTACTGAGTGGGTTTGCTGGAGTATAATTATCCGGGTCTCCGAGTAGGTCGGGAGTGAATAGTACTAGTGATATGAGGATGAGGATTAATAGTATGATGCCTAGGATGTCCTTGATGGTGTAATAAGGGTGAAATGGAATTTTGTCTGTGTCTGATGGAATTCCTGTGGGGTTGTTGGATCCTGTTTCGTGGAGGAAAATTAAGTGGATTATGGTGAGAGCTACAATGATAAATGGGAGGATGAAGTGGAAAGCGAAGAATCGGGTGAGGGTGGCTTTGTCTACTGAAAATCCCCCTCAGATTCATTCAACTAGGTTGGTGCCAATGTATGGGATTGCCGAGAGGAGGTTGGTAATGACTGTTGCTCCTCAGAATGATATCTGTCCTCATGGTAGGACATAGCCTATGAATGCTGTGGCTATTGTTGTAAATAGGAGAATTACTCCGATGTTTCATGTTTCTAAGAAGGTATATGATCCGTAATATAGGCCTCGTCCTACATGCATAAATAGGCAGATAAAAAATATTGATGCTCCGTTTGCGTGCATATATCGGATGATTCAGCCATAGTTTACGTCTCGACAAATGTGGGTTACAGAGGAGAATGCTATTGTTGTATCGGATGTGTAGTGTATTGCTAGGAATAGGCCTGTTAAGATTTGTAGAGCTAAGCAAGTGCCTAGGAGGGATCCAAAGTTTCATCATGATGAGATGTTTGATGGAGTTGGGAGGTCAATGAGTGCGTTGTTTACGATTTTTATTAGTGGGTGAGTTTTTCGGATGTTGATCATTAGTGTTCTTGTAGTTGAATAACAACGATGGTTTTTCATATCATTAGTCATGGTTAGATTCCATGCAGGAATAATGATTATGTACATTGTATTTATTTTAAGTGTAATTTTTGTGATGGGCTTTGTAGGGTTTTCTTCAAAACCTTCGCCTATTTATGGGGGGTTGGGATTGATTGTGAGTGGTGGGGTTGGGTGTGGTATTGTGTTAAATTATGGTGGTTCTTTTTTAGGTTTAATGGTTTTTTTAGTTTATTTAGGGGGTATAATGGTGGTTTTTGGTTATACGACAGCTATGGCTACTGAGCAGTATCCTGAGGTTTGGGTTTCTAATAAGGTTGTTTTAGGAACGTTTATTACTGGTTTGTTGATGGAGTTTTTTATAATTTACTATGTGTTGATGGATAAGGAGGTGGAGATTGTGTTTAAGTTTAATGGTATGGGGGATTGGGTAATTTATGATACAGGGGATTCTGGGTTTTTTAGTGAGGAGGCCATGGGGATTGCTGCTTTGTACAGCTATGGTACTTGATTAGTTATTGTTACTGGTTGATCTTTATTAATTGGTGTAGTGGTGATTATAGAGATTACTCGTGGAAATTAAGTAGAATTGTGCTAGTGAAAATCGTAATTAGGAAGGAAAGGAAATATAATTTAATTAAGCCTTTTTGGTTTGTGATTATGATAGATGTTTTTATTTGGGTTAGTGAGATGGTTTTTGGTATAATGGTTTCTAGTCAGGTTAGGTCTAGAAGGGAGGATGCTGATTTTTGGCTTATTGTTAGATTTATATAGGGGGTTAAGCGGTGTATGACTGTGGGATAATATCCTAGTAGGTTAGAAAATTTGAATATGTTTGATGGGTAATTGAACTTTAAGTAGTGGGTTATGTTGTTAATTTCTAGTGCTAGAATAAAGCCTAGGATTGTAATTGTTAGGGCGGTGATTTTTAGGTAGTAGGGTATAGTTGTTTGGGGAATGGTTGTTGGGGGGATGTTGTTAGAAATGATGAATCCTGCGAAAAGACTTCCGATTAGTAAGCGTTTAATTGAGTTAATTAGGAATGGGTTGTTTTCATTAATAGAAATAAGGGTTGGGAATCGGGGTTGTCCTAGGAGTGTGAAGAAAATAATACGGGTACTGTAGATAGCTGTGAAGGAGATGGCGATTAGTGTTATTAAGAGGGCTCAGGCGTTGGTATATGACGTGTTGGCGGATTCAATAATTAGATCTTTGGAGTAGAATCCGGTGAGGAAAGGTATTCCTGTTAGTGCAAGGCTGCCAATAATAAGGGCTGTTGCGGTGAATGGTATGGCTTTAAATAGGCCTCCTATTTTTCGAATATCTTGTTCGTTATTTAGATTGTGGATGATGGAGCCGGAGCATAGAAATAATATGGCTTTGAAGAAAGCGTGGGTGCAGATGTGAAGAAGTGCTAGGTGAGGCTGGTTAATTCCAATTGTTACTATCATAAGGCCGAGTTGGCTGGATGTAGAGAAGGCGATGATTTTTTTAATGTCATTTTGGGTGAGGGCACATATTGCTGTAAATAGTGTGGTAATGGCTCCTAGGCATAGTATAGTAGATTGGATGAGTTTATTGTTTTCTGTTAATGGATAAAAGCGGATTAGTAAGAAAATACCTGCTACTACTATTGTACTTGAGTGGAGTAATGCTGAGACAGGTGTCGGACCCTCTATTGCGGAGGGTAATCATGGGTGCAGGCTAAATTGTGCGGATTTTCCGGTTGCGGCTAGAATTAGTCCTATTAGAGGTAGATTTGAGTTCTCTGGTTTTAGTAAGAAGATTTGTTGAAGGTCTCAAGTGTTGAGGTTAATTAGGAATCATGCTATTGCTAGGATAAATCCGATGTCGCCAATGCGGTTATATAGGATTGCTTGTAGAGCTGCTGTGTTTGCGTCTGCTCGTCCGTATCACCATCCAATTAGTAGAAATGATATAATTCCGACTCCTTCTCAGCCAATGAATAGTTGAAAGATGTTATTTGCAGTGACGAGGATGAGTATTGTGATAAGAAATAAGAGTAAGTACTTAAAAAATTGGTTGATGTTGGGGTCGGAATGTATGTATCATATTGAGAATTCTATGATGGATCATGTGACGAATAGTGATACTGGGATAAATATTGTCGAGAAGTAATCTATTTTGAAGCTGAGAGATAGTTTGAGGGTTTGGATGGTTAGTCAGTGTCAGTTTGAAATAATTATTTCTTGTCCTGTATGAATAAATATTATAGTGGGAATTATACTAGTGATAAAGGCGTATGAAATGGTTGTTTTTACGTAAAGTGGGTAATTGGTGAATTTGTGGGTGCTAAGACTAGTTGTCATGATGGGTACGGTTAGTAGGATTAGGGTAGTTAGTGTGAGGGATGGGAACAGGTTTATTACTTTTATTTGG